>NC_134499.1:41019869-41031928 GCF_040206685.1 Ascaphus truei
CTTATTAATCTAGCTGCACCCATATCAGGGAGGGGCCCTATTCATACTGTATGCGATCAGGCTGTCCTGGCACTAGCTCATGAAGATAGCTTCACTCATTTGGTGGGGCTGAAGTCTTCCCAGGCCAGGGGAGTGAAAGCTTCACATCATGCTGAATAGGGACCACATTCTTTATATTACACATACCAGTTCACCGAGGCTTCAAAACCGAAATGAACAACGCCAGTCCTCAAGTATCCCCATCAGGTCAGGTTTTCAGGATATCCCTGCTTCAGCACAGGTGTCTCAATCAGTGGCTCAGTCTTCCACTGTACCACCTGTGCTGAAGCAGGGATATCCTTAAACCTGACCTGTTGGTGGCCCTTGAGGACTGGAGTTGTCCTCCCCCCCTGCTTTAAAACATATCCTGATTTAGATTTAGGGTGGGTGTTATTGTTCCTGTCTGGTATCTCTGCCTCATCTCATCCCCTTTACTAATGCATCCTGGAAGAGAGGGGACGTGCCTAGACGCTGGCATTGGGGTGGCAATCATTTATACCCGCCTTTGTAAAAGAGCAAGCAGGAATTTTCTTTTAAATGATCAATAATGTATTTACAAATAGCTGTACTGGTCTTTTATTAACCCTTCCACTGCCAGGGAGGCCGTGTTCTAAAGGCCCCAGGCATCTTAACCTGGTACAGATCACACTGCTAGTCGTTCCTCTGTGAGAAGACCATGGTTTAGGTATCTTTTATGTCTCTTCGGGATGTTGCCATTCTGGATTAGTCATTTGTCTCCTGAAAGTATCAGGAAGTCCGCAGTGTTCTATTCCCATGTGTTACTGAGCAGTATTCTGATACCCTACAAGCAGGTCAGTGGGCTGAGGGGTTCTCCAGCGCCGGAAGGCATGTTTGGGCAGCATACTGCTTAGGGAACATGGGCCCTTATGTCTCATTCAAGGGAATAGACAGTAAGGGGTCTTCTGCTGACAGAAGGTGTCTTATAGAGTAGCACTATTTAGTACATACAGCCCTAAATCTCTTCATTTCTCAGAAGAGAATGAAAAACAGGTTTGTTACAATCCCAAATATGCAAACAATTAACCCTTTGAGCGCCAGAGAGGTCGTGGCGCAGGGCAGTCACGTGACCTCAGCAACCATTTTGGAGGAAACGGAAGAGGAGGGATTCTTCTCGGTTTCCTTACTGGTTAGATCACGTCTGTCGCTCGGCCCAGGAGAACGCAGGATGTGGTCAACGTTAAAAAACCCACCCTCCCTGGCATGACATGGGGACCTTATCTTGGGGCGCCCAAAGGGTTAACAGACTACAGAAGTGAAACTTTTAAGGTCCAATCTCACTTTGGTCCCTATTCAGTTTGCTGTAAAGACTTCCCGGACCTGGAGAAAACGTACGCTCCGCTACACAGAATGGGCGCAAATGCTTTAGCAACAGATAATGAGCTGCCACTAAATGATCAAGCCATATAACGCCCTATGTAGCAGGCATACTATAACCCAACATACTGCTTGCACTCGTTTCTATTTAACGGCAATGCATTCCCTTGGATGGAAGTGCGGACATTACCTCTGCATTACCGTACGGAGTCAGGTCCCCGGAGGGAGGATCGTAACTAAGATCCAACAATTACTCCACAGATATAAAGCACTTATTATTATTATTATTACAGCTCAACCCCGTTATAACGCGACCCGTTACAACGAGAATCCGCCTATAACGCGATGTAAGCGTGGCTCCCAATATTCGTATGTATCAATACTTTACAACACGATTATTGGTATCTTAAATACTTTATTGCACAATGCATACATTGTACATTATTTCTAACGCGATCCGCTTATAGCGCGATGTGATTCTTTGGTCCCAAAGTACAGCGTTATAAGGGGGTTGAGCTGTATTATTTTAAAGGCCCCTCCAAAAAATGCTATAATTGCTGTTTTAAAATAGAAAAAAATGCTGGATGATTTTACAATTAAGCACATGATTAGGATGAAAATACTGTATATAGTACAGGTCATTTCTCACAACATAAATATATTTTGAATATGAAGAAATGCCCTCAAAAGTAGTTTTTATAGATTTGTTACCATTTTGAGGATGTTTGTATGTAAGAGTGTAACTTATATTTGGTTAAATATTCATCCAATACCTTGATACAGAATTTGTTGTCAGCAATCATAATAGTCAAAAGTGTAAATACCCAGAAAACGTCATTTGTTAAAAGGAAATCAGCACACTACATCAGGCGCGGCAAACTCCAGTCCTCAAGAGTCACCAACAGGTCAGGTTTTAAGGATATCCCTGCTTCAGCACAGGTGGCTCAGTTGAAGACTGTGCTGAAGCAGGTATATCCTTAACCTGACCTGACCTGACCCCTTGAGGACTGGAGTTGGCCACTCCTGCACTACATGAAATAAGATTGTGTATTTGAAAGCTCTTCCCCAATAATATTTACAGTCGCTGTGACTCCAGAACCACATTGTGGCTCTACTGTGCCTTTAAAAAAATAAATCATGTTGCATGCAGTTGGCTGCACTATACACAGTAATAAATAACAATGCTGCTAGTGGGACATTGTGACTCAGCCATAGGACTAAGAGGAATTGGCCTATTATGTGTTATATTCCCTACGTATAATTTTCAGAAGCCTTTGAATGCAATAATATCCCTTTCAAAGCCCAGGCACCTTCTCCTTCAGCCCTTTGGGTATCTCAAGACGTGGTCAGGGGGTCTGGCATTCCAGGGGCGCCATGGTATAGTGACTGTGTCATACCCATGGCGCGGCGGGCGTGGTCTGTAGTGATGGCAAATGGAAGGCGAGGACTTGTCTTCCATTTCCGGGTCAGGGGGGGCCACAGTCCCCTGGCTGCACTTATCTGGAGGGACCCTGGTGCTGTAGCCCCTCCGACACTCACAGGGTTAAAGCTGCAATCCCCGACGCATTTTGTATTTTTTTAGAAGATGGGGGCCGGGACTTCCCTGAATCACAATATTTTCAGCTCCGGGAAATCCCCGGTACCCAAGATACTGACTGCTAAAGTTACCGAGTTTAAATCTCCCTCCGGGGAACAAAAATGTCTGCCAAAACGCAGGCGAATAGCTTCCAATTGGATGGTCTTTTAACCCATTGTGTGCCGCAAAACACAGCTGTTCCATCATGGTTCCTAGCACCCTGATTGCCGCATGACATAGTAGCTACGTCAGAAAAACAAAATGCTTGTTGTCCTAGGGGAGATCATGTCCTGCAGTGATACGGGATGGAAGGGGGAGAACACGTCCACTTCCATACCGCCATCAGTGACAGAGTGGTCACATGATCGCGAGTGCCGGAGGGGCCGCGGCATTCTAGCACTTAAAGGGTTAAATCCCATACAAGAACAGGTAGTATTGCCAGTAAGTTCTCCGGTAAGGATGTTGGGGGTAGTAAGGGGGGATTGCAGCCCCAAAGCTTAACTTCTCATGTAACAACAACAATTGCTCACACTCAATCATATGACTGTGAAGCACCTAATTACCGTAGCATTGTGTTTCTGTTAATAATTCATATTCTGAACAGTATTTCCAGAAGGACAAGTCATTTCTAAAAGGTTGTTTGTTGTTGTATTAAGTAAAATAAAAGACACACAGACCTGTTTCCTCTATTGTATATAATAGAATCGAAGACGTTTGCTACATTCGGGAAAAATACCTTCTGCTATTTTGTAAACTATGTAACAACCAAGGACACAAGATATTTGCTATTAAACGTAACCCATAGTAAAGTGTCATTACTGCTGGGGGTATTTGTAGTCTTGCCAAGGTGGGAAGCAGGGGGTCTCCGGGGACCCCCTGCTTCCAGAGATACTTACATTGTAAGGCAGTGGGAAATGCTCATTAACCAAATACACTGTGACAAACTAATTAAGAGGAACACTCTCCTAATTGGAGGTGCTACGTACTTATGCCTATGGTGAAACTATTCTAAGCCTACGTGGAAGGCAAACTCAATGCAGGTGAGAAATGCTTTCATTGTGCAGTGAGGAGCTAGGAGTAGTGATACACGCGGCTTATTTTATGTGGCACAGAGAACCCTCTTCAATGTTCACTGACTGGTTTTCTATCCCGGCTAAATATGTAACAATATCCATACAGTCAATCCTTCTATAAAGGATAAACCAGGAGTTACAGGATGTCAGTATTACTGTAAACATGTTCATTCTCCCTCCGATCTAAACGTTTTATCATTTATACCAGTGGAGCTCAACTCCAGTCCTCAAGCCCCCCCAACATGTCGGGGTTTCAGGATATCCCTGCTTCAGCACAGGTGGCTCAATCAGAGGCTCAGTCAAAGACTGCATTACCTGTGCTGAAGCAGGGTTATCTTGAAAACCTGACCTGTTGGGGAGGTCTTGAGGTCTGGAGTTGAGTACCCCTGATTTATATGACTCCCAAGCCATACTAGGTAAATACTGTGGGGGTTATTCATTAAACTGTCATTGGGACACGGAAACTGCTACAGAACTTACTGGGAGGTTCCATGCTATATGCCCCCATCGCATAACCCCCTATAGCTCCGCTCCCCTAAATAAATGTATGGTTTACAGACTTTACTTAAAGAAGTGATAGAAATCAGTGTTAACTCATAACTGTCAAATGTTTACTGACCTATTTATGTCTTTGGCCAAATCATCTAAAGAGCACGTATATCTCTCTCTCCGCCTATGGAGACGTTGTGTGTGCGTTTTCTCATGTGCCATTTGAATATATTTGTTTTCAATCAACATGGAGTCGCATCCATCAAACAGAATGTGGTTTATTTTCTAGGCTTTTTTAAAATAGATATATCTTGAGTATAGAAAAGTTTATCTAATTACGTTTGAAGTGGAGAATTTTGTCATTTTGAAGCTAATGTTAAAAAAATCAGCAAAGTAAGTTCATGTTCGTGTTGTAAAAGGTATCGCTCCCAGTTATTAAAAACGTGTAACTTACCCCACAATACAAGATACTAGCATGTAAATGCTCTATTCCAGGGGCGGACAACTCCAGGCCTCAAGGGCCACAACAGGCCAGGTGCTAAGGATATCCCTGCTTCAGCACAGGTAGCTCGGTCAAAGACTGAGCCACTGATTGAGCCACCTGTGCTGCAGAAGGGATATCCTGAAAACCTGACCTGTTGGTGGCCCTTGAGGACTGGAGTTGGCCACCTCCTGGGCTATTCCCTATAATGTAACCATGATTGATGTTTAAATGGCCATTGAAATGATCGGCTGTTAATAATTCCTAAAGGTTATATCTGTTTATCATTGATACACTCTATGTAATACACCTTTTACAATTTCATAAATAAAGCTTTATTTTGCTCCTTCTCAAGTTGTTGCGTTTTCTTTCACTAATGAGGAAAACGCATGTTTAATTTCTTCACAAAATTGTGAATGTAAATAAATATCATGTACAAGCTACCGTGTTCCTGTCTAAGTACCTAAACCTCATGTTATCAGCAGTTACATCTACCATGGTCCATTTTATGTGTGTGTGATAAAGTATGGATTCAATGGTAGGAAGGCGGCGGGCACCTATGAAGTTGAAGAAAATGATTCTTTATTAAATATACAGCACACATTCCTCCTACGCAGCCCCCGCTGGGACCGCTGTCTGAGCTGGACACCCTCTGCAACTCAATGTGCAGATTTGTCCTACAATGTAACTACAACACACATCACTGCGAGATGCTCCAAGAACTAGATTGGCAATCCCTGAAGTCGAGGCGCAAAGTACATTTTTTTCTTATTTGTCTTCAAATACTTTCTTGGCAAGCTACCCCCAAATCTGAACAAGCTCCTCACCCCTACCACACGCAGGACTTATCACCCGAGATCTGATTCCAAAAGACTGTTCACAGTCCCAAGGTTCAACAAAGAATCCGCCCTTCTCTTACTGTGCACCCCAAAACTGGAACAGTCTACCGGAGACTCTCAAAGCCGCCACAGGTCTAAGTTCCTTCAAGACTTCAACTGTCTCACATTTTAATCTTGTCTGGAACTGTCGCATATGCCCATAACATGTTATAACCTAGTTGCCCCTTAATATGCCCCAAATCATCTTCATCTAATTCCACTAAAGGTTTATTTGCCTGCACATACAGTGTGAGCAGAAAAACCTTTGTCTAATGTTACCTATCAGATCAAACTATTTATAAATTGGCACTCTGCATTTGTGATGCACATTTTGCAATGCCCCTGTGGCTTGCAATACGTGGGGAGAACTGGAAGAACTTTTCAAAGAAGAGTTTATGAACACGCTTACAATATCTGAAAGGGTTTTACCACACACAGTGTCTCACACCATTTCTTGACACCGTAACCAGAATCCAGCTGGTGTGTCAGGCAATAGAGATTGCCTCATCAAACCGGCGAGGAGGTAATAAACTGAATCTGATCAGTAGGCGTGAAGCCTACAGGATCTAAGAGTTGAAAACTCTCTGCTGTTTGAGCTGTTCTTGCCCCCAAATTCCCACTAAGTTAATTAGGCTTTTCGGCTGCAAAATGGTCCAAACTGCTGCTTCGTAGTGTATAGAATGAACCCCTAATATGATTAAAACAATATAATTGGTATGGAGACTCTAAAAGTGAAGAACGAGAGCTTCATGTGCATCCATTTAACATTCGCATCTTGTGTGCTCATACTTATTGATAAAGACGTTTCTCTCGTTTAGTCCTATTTAAAAGGCAATGTCTCAGGCCGGTCCGGTTACAAGTGGTCACTTCATAGGTGACCTGTGCTTGACGAACTTTCTCTGTAAAGAAATCACTGGTGTTTTTATTAACAATTCATTTCCTTTTTCTTCTTCCTGTAACACGCACACAACGTTCACATAGAGATTTAAATTGGTTTATATCTGTGCTCTCTTTCTTCGCTCACAGGTTGTGACACGTCCCGGTGTGAGAACACGTCTGTACCTTTGGGAGATCATTATTTTCACCGCCAGTTCCTAGCCCTTGTTTTTTTTCTTCCAACTGTTTTATGAACACAACTACTGTACCACTGTACCTCTGTAGTACTGTACCTCTGTAGTACTGTACCTCTGTAGTACTGTACCTCTGTAGTACTGTACCACTGTACTACTGTACCTCTGTAGTACTGTACCTCTGTACTACTGTACCTATGTAGTACTGTACCTCTGTAGTACTGTACCTCTGTAGTACTGTACCTCTGTACTACTGTACCACTGTACTACTGTATTTCTGTAGTACTGTACCTCTGTAGTACTGTACCTCTGTAGTACTGTACCTCTGTACTACTGTACCTCTGTACTACTGTACCTCTGTAGTACTGTACCTCTGTAGTACTGTACTACTGTACCTCTGTACTACTGTACCTCTGTAGTACTGTACCTCTGTAGTACTGTACCCCTGTAGTACTGTACCCCTGTACCTCTGTAGTACTATACCTCTGTACCTCTGTAGTACTGTACCTCTGTACTACTGTACCTCTGTACTACTGTACTACTGTACCTCTGTACCTCTGTAGTACTGTACCTCTGTACCTCTGTACCTCTGTAGTACTGTACCTCTTAATAAGCACAGAGGGACATTGACTAAGCGGAGCTATTTTATAAGACATCGTCTAGCCCAGAACTGGCACACTCCAGTCCTCAAGAGCCACCAACAGGTGAGGTTTTAAGGATATCCCTGCTTCAGCACAGGTGACTTGTCTTCGACTGAGCCACCTGTGCTGAAGTAGGGATATCCAGGGAAAACCTGACCTGTTGGTGGCCCTTGAGGACTGGAGTTGGCCGCTCCTGGTTTAGCCCAATTCCTTGAAACTAGAGGCACATTGTTGTGTGTTTTGTCCTTTGTCCGTGTAGCGATGATGAAGCCGTCGGATATCATAAGTAGCGGATATACTTGCATTCAGTGGACCCGGAAAGGAAAACACATTCATATTTACCAAGATGCAAATAAGTTATTTTAACCCTCTGACCCTTGGCAGCGATCACATAATCGTGATGTGCCTCGTGACGCGGAAGGAAAAGAAGTCTCCTGTTTAGATTACATTGATCTCCATGCAACACGGGACGTGATCTCCCCAAGACAATGAGCAAAAAGCCCCCGACCTGCAGTAGCTATACATCTTGGGGTCCCCAGGAATGCACAGCTCATGATAGGGCGCCCAATGGGTTAAGGGCGCTTGAGCCCACCTAAGGAAGCTAAGTACCCGGTGGGACTGCCCTTATAAAACAGCATGTTTTGTCTTGAAACCACAACTTTCCCGATCTCACTCATTTTTGTGTTTGGACGAGGACGTTTGCCCTTTACACGCGGGTTATTGGAAAGGACACCTGGCTTTGCAATGCATTGGGGTTATAACATTAGCCTTTAGGACAGGGGTGCCAAAGTCAGTCCTCAAGGGCCACCAACAGGCAAAGCCACTGATTGAGGCACCAGGGATGAAGTCAGGATATCCACAAAACCTGGCCTGTTGGTAGCCTCTGAGGACTGAGTTTGACACCGTTGCTTTAGGAGGTATCATCAGTAGTCACAGTGTTTTGGTACTGGAGGGTACGAAACACACCCAGGGTAGCGGCATTTTATTATTTTTCAGAAAATATTGCTTATGTCTTTGTAAAATAGAGTCCGAAGAGCCGTGCCCCAGTGTCTGAATAAATGTAGATCAGGTGCAGCACTTTTCTTTAACCCGTTCAGTGAGTATCGAGGCGCGGAAGACGAGCAGGGTTACCACCACTCCGGGTTTTGGTCACGTACAGTGGTGTAAAAAAGAAAGTGCACCCTCTTTGAATTCTATGGTTTTACATATCAGGACATAATAACAATCATCTGTTCCTTAGCAGGTCTAAAAATTAGGTAAATACAACCTCAGATAAACAACAACACGCGACATATTACACCGTGTCATGATTTATTTAACAAAAATAAAGCCAAAATGGAGAAGCCATGTGTGAAAAACTAAGTACTGTACACCCTTACTGCTTCCATAGGAATTTAGATGCTAAGTGCCTCCACTGTGTCCACACGACCCTAATTAGTAGTCATAGTAACTAATAAGATCAGACAAATGGCAATAAGGTCAAAACAACCGTAACAATATTCAATACAAATATATATGAATATATAAAAGAAAAAGGGTTACCAATGAACATGTTATACATCTAAAAGATAATTATAGATAAAAAAAACACATCGGAAACAAGCAAAGGAATATATTATTGAGATGGGCTGTGATAAAACCAGATGAAATAACCACATAGTACTGTATATGGGAGAACAAGAAACGAAGGATGTAGATATGAAACACCTTGATAACACCAGATGAACAGGTGAAAACATTCATAAAACATTCAGTGTACATGCGTGTTATTAATCCAATGGTGGCTGGAAATAGGAAACTGATAATAAAAAAACAATGATGTATATTCTGGTATCAACCAGGAAGGGTGTTAATATATGTGTGAAAAATACATACAAAATGTTGAATATGAATGAAAATATTAATGTGATGTGTAAAATGAATATTGAGCATAAAGTGCTGTGCATTGTAAATGACTTATATGGCCTAAAGAAACAACGTGATAAACAATGTAGCGCTAAAATCAACGCGTTACTGATAATAAGTAAAATGTCAAATTTATGAAAATGTGCGATATAATATAAATGTGATGATAAAAGTGTATTCATGAGTAGGGCTGGGAGAATTATTTGGGCGAGTTTATTACTGCAGCGGATCAGTCAGGTCCTTTGATGAATCTCAAAAAGGGCGATTTGCGGTTTTTAAAAATGATTATTACTAATACAATGCGGATTCCGCGATCCATTGGCAGAATCGCAGAATCCAATCCGTACCACGGACTACTGAATCAGCGGATTGGATCCACAGATCCATCAGCGGATTGCATCCCACAGATCCATCAGCGGATTGCATCCCACAGATCCATCAGCGGATTGGATTCCACAGATCCATCAGCGGATTGGATCCCACAGATCCATCAGCGGATTGGATTCCACAGATCCATCAGCGGATTGGATTCCACAGATCCATCAGCGGATTGGATTCCACAGATCCATCAGCGAATTGGATCCCACAAATCCATCAGCGGATTGGATTCCACAGATCCATCAGCGAATTGGATCCCACAAATCCATCAGCGGATTGGATTCCACAGATCCATCAGCGGATTGGATTCCACAGATCCATCAGCGGATTGGATTCCACAGATCCATCAGCGGATTGGATTCCACAGATCCATCAGCGGATTGGATCCCACAGATCCATCAGCGGATTGGATTCCACAGATCCATCAGCGGATTGGATTCCACAGATCCATCAGCGGATTGCATCCAATGGCGGGTTTTAATGAGTCTGCGCGGATTAAAAATAGCCCAGATCTCTTTGTGGATTTATAAACCAAAATGGATTTTGAGGGGAAAATGCAAGAAAATCCGGGTAACGGATTTGGGCGGATTCGACCCATCTCTATTCATGAGACCAGAGTGCTGTCCCTTGTTAGCTTCTGTGGCTAGAATGAGTGAAACCTACATTTAGAGGGTGCGCTTGTGTCCGAGCATTCGTTCAATTCATTTGGTATCTAAGTAACCTGAAAATCCAAGAGCTTTCTGCCTACACAGAGCACCAAATCTATCCCCCCGCCAGAGGTCAGAGAAGGGGTAACCCACCATTTTCAGGGTCGAGATGTCTCCATTGCAGGGGTGAGCAAAGGTTTGATACTGCGCCCCCCTGTCTGCTCACTTCCCTGATCGACCCCCTCCCTGGTCAGCTCCGGTGTCGTGTGACGTCACATTACCATGGCGACGCGTCGCTGACCAGGTAGGTCAAGCTGCAGAGGCCTCGAGCGGTCCCATTTTAATTTAAATGCCCTGGGGAGAGCGCGGGACCTCTGTAGCCGCCGCACCCCCCCCCCCCCACTTTGCGCACCCCTGCTCTATTGTCTGCCATGTGTAAATGTTTGTGAACCCCAAAAACAGCGCACGGAGAGAATGTATGGTGCATGCGACGTGTCCAAGACCACATCCACAGGTAATCCAATAAAGAACATATTCGGTCCTACAGGCGAGGCGTCCCCTGACTGGAAATGTTTTACTACTAGAATGACTTCCAAATTCACTCTTTGTGAGTAGAAATTAACAAGTGAGACATCTAATTCAACCCAATGTATAATTTCCTGTTCTTGGCAATGAATGATCTGAACGACCAACAACTAAATTGGTGTTCTTAAGTTTGCTAAGTGCTATGAGGTTTTTAACACTATTTAAAAACATCTTTAAAAACATTCCCCTCTCTATCCTTCACTCCTCCTCTCCCTTCTCTCCCTCCACCCCACTCCTCCCCTGCTCCTCTTTCTCTCTTCTCCCCCTCTCCTATCTCTCTCCTGTCCCCTTCTCCTCTCTCCCTTCTCTCCCTCTCCTCTCTCTCTCCTCCCCATCTCTTCTTTTTGTTCCCCCCTCCCCCTCCCTCTGCCACATCCCCCCCTCTCCCCCCCTATCCTCCCTCCGCCCCTCTCTCCCCCCTCCGCCCCTCTATCCCCCTCCTCTATTCCCCTCTCTCCCTCACTCTCTCCCATTCCACCCTCAATCCCCCGCCATCTCTCCCCCCCTCTCTCTCCTCGCCATCTCTCTCCCCCCTCTCTCTCCTCCCCCCTCCCCCTCTCTCTCCTTCCCCTCCCCCCTCTCCTCCCCCTCTCTCTCCTCCTCTCTCCTCCCCCCTCCCCCTCTCACCCCTCCTCCCCCTTCCCCCTCTCACCCCTCCTCCCCCCTCCTCTCTCTCCTCCTCCCCCTCTCTCCTGCCCTCCCCCTCTTTCTCCTCCACCTCCCCTCTCCTCCTCCTCCCCCTCTCCTCCTCCCCCTCTCTCTCCTCCCTCTCTCCTCCTCCTCCCCTCTCTCTCCTCCCCCGTCCCCCCCCCTCTCTCCTCCCCCTCCCCCTCTCTCTCCTCCCCCCTCCCCCTCTCTCTCCTCCCTCTCCCCCCTCTCTCCTCCCTCTCCCCCCCTCTCTCCTCCCTCTCCCCCCTCTCTCTCCTCCCTCTCCCCTCCTCCATCCCTGTCTCTTTCCTCCC